>NC_060911.1:8633711-8656211 GCF_014805685.1 Silurus meridionalis | reverse complement strand
ACAGGAGAACACGCGCTCCAGATTGTAATAGCGATGATCCCACACAGACAGCTTTACTGAATTTGTGGTCGCTTAAGTGGCGCCCTGGATTCCAGCACAGGATCGAGAGGGTCTTCCAGCGTGGAGAGAGTCTTAATTAACACGAGAGGGTCCTCGGCTCGTTAGGACTGTCCTTTATTAGTCTCCTCCTCATTAATGCTGCCTGTAATTAGCTGCAAATGAAAAGCAGTAACCGAATTGAGAGCCAGTCGCCTCTGATGAGGTCACCACCGTTTGCGTGTGTGCGCGTGTCCGCATCATTTAATATCTCCTCGTATTCATCCATCCATCCATCTAAAAATAAGTTCTTTCTCAAGAAGATGCCTGTTGTCCACACACTTTTTTTTGTACTCCTTTTCGTTGACATTTCTCAAATTGGTTAGCGGTCAATGCTAACAGCAGTACTCTGTAATTTGAGTGGCACGGAGCCTTTTCTTAGTAATTTACCACCACTCCTGAGGAAAATGTTGATCTTCTGACAGCTCTGTGTTTTTTTTTTTTTTATACGGGTTTGTACACTTTTACCGCTCCACATGCTCAGGGTCCATATGCTAACACAAAGGACTAGCTAGCCTGGAAATGAAAACCTTCTGAGAATTCGGAGCGAACGTGTAGCGAGAGCGCCGCGTATCCACCATGTCAGGTTTCCATCGACAAACACAGACCGTGACACCCCCCACCCCCCCGCTCTGGGTTTGCAACAACCACTGTCTTCTTTCCATCCTCTAGAACAGAGAGTGTGTGGAGAGAGCGAGGGAGTCTGAGACAGAGCCAGGAGAGATAAAGAATCGGCTTCAGCTTCATTCCTCTCCTTCTTTTCTTCCTCTCCTCTCGCACTCTTTTTTTTTTTTTTTTTTTTAGCCTACAGTCCTCTCTGGGAGACTCCTGCCATTTATCATTGCAGCATCGAGTGGGAGTTTATATCCTTCCCTCTCCCGCTCCCTCTCCCTCTGCCATTATAGCATCTTCACATCATCACCAGCACCAGGTTGCATTCCTCCATCCATCATCAATTCCCTCTATCCTTTTATCTCTCCCACTTTCTCTTTCTCTCCAGAGTCAGATCTTCCATCAGCCGGCAGGAGAAAGTGCAGTGAGCCAGGAGAGCGATGGAACATGCAGGTAAAGGTGTGTGTGCCCATACACACACACACACATGCAAATGCATACAAACACAAACACGCACACACAAAAAATGTTTGGTACAAGGGAAGCATTTGGCAGATGGCAAGAGAGGAAGTGGCCATGTAAGATGGCGCTACGCCCAACACACATGCACAAACACACACACACACACACACACACACACACACACACCTAGAGACCCACTTGCTGATCACACCTAGTTGAGCTTGTGTATGACAAATATTCACATGCTACTGTATATATCCAAACGATTTGTTTTTCATGAAAGTAAAACACACTAATATCCTTTCCAAAGAGGTATTTTTTTGGATATGCTCAGACCAATCACATGACCTCCTGAAAAATCATGACATCATGTCGAAGGTCAATAATTAAATCTGGATTAATTACTGTTAACCTTATCCAATCAAAGGCAGCTGTAGGACCTCTCTCTCTCTATCTCAGGTTTACGCTCTACATTAGAGGTCCCCACACTGTTTTCTGTGAGGGCCACATAATCTTTCCTTTAACGGGGGGATCTGTAAAAGAAATTGACAGAGGCTGGAGTGACTACGAGTATCGTTGTGGAGAGTTTATTACGATTTTGAAATATATTCATTATTATCCCTCCTAACACTGGATTCGTTTATTATTTAGTTATGCGCCGTACAGACAAATGAGCATTACTTTTCAATGGATACACCAATCATGCATAACATTATAACATTACGACCGGTGAAGTGAATAACACTGATTACACTGAATAACATCTTCACCATGGCACCTGTGAGTAGGTGGGATATAGTAGACAGCAAATGAATATTTTATCCTTAAAGAAAAACGGGCGAGCATAAGGATTTGAGGGAGTTTGACGAGGGCCAAATTGTGATGTCTAGACGACTGGGTCAGAGCATCTCCAACACCGCAGCTCTTGTAGGATGTTCCTGGTCTGCAGTGGCAGTATTCATTAAAAGTGCTCCAAGGAAGGAACAGTGTTGAACCGGCGACAGGGTCATGGGCAGCCGATAGACACACATGAGGAACGAAGGCTGGACAGTGGTCCGATCCAACAGACGAGCTCCTGTAGCTCATATTGCTGAAGAAGTTAATGCTGTTGATGCTCGACAGGTCAGAACTGTTTTGGCAGCAAAAGGGGACCAACACAATAATACTCTGGTGGTCATAATGTTATGGCTGATCAGTGACGATGAAGTTATGCCTGGTGGTGTATGTAACCTATTAAAAGAGCATAGTTACTCTCACAATAAAATTTTTCACAAAAAAATAAAATTATATATATATATATATATATATATATATATATATATATATATATATATATATATATATATATATATATAAATTTTCAAAATATGTCTCTGGCATTGTTCATTCTGAATGGGGAGGGGCATATTCGGTCTGCAGGTCTTATTTGTGGACCCCTGCTCTAAATGAAGTATGCCTTGTGTCAGAATTCTGGGTGCCGGCTCTGTGTGGACGATGAAATGTCAGTGGGGTGTAGGCGTGCGGTTATTAATCCAAATCTAGCACAAAGTGAACAATTTCATTAGAGCGTGATCAATATTCCTGCAGATTGGACAATCGGAGATGTTGGTATGAGGAGTGCAGTGCGATGGCCTAGAGAAGGTTTTGAACGGTATTTGGGTGGTGTTTTGGATAATAAATTGTCTTTTACTCCATATACAGGTGATTTGTGTTAGAAGGGGCAGCAAAGGCTGTATTGCTTGCAGAAACTAAGGTCATTTCATTTGGATAAAACTTAACCAGGGAAGTAAAGTTACAGGGATAAAGCAGATGACTATGGTCCACATACTGTACATCACAGACAGGTTTTTGGGTACAGACCATGGCATTTTGTAAGACGATTTTTTTCAACGCTATGTGTCATGAGCTTTACCTTCTCCCTTCTGGGATTCAGTATAGAACTCCTAGTAGTAAAACAAAGCGTTTTAGACATTAATTTATTCCCCTCACCTGTTTTAAAGGCAAATACCTCTAGGAGAAATTGTGTGTTTGTACTATGTGTTTGAGTTGTCTTACAACTTATGTGATCTTCATGTATGCTGCAACCAAATTGCCTTCAGATAACAAATAAAGATGAACTGAAATGAACTGTGCCGAACTCCGTCTCTCGCGGCAGCTTTATTGCATAGAAACTATTCATACTTCAAATTTTTTTTATTATTATTACTAATGGTTGATAATGCAAATGTATCTATTTCTGTCTTTTTGTTTCCTGTGGCGTTAGTTTTTTGTTTAATCCAAAGTCGTCTAGTAAAACTAAATGGACCCCCGACCTCAGAAGCATACGGTGAAACAGCTGTCAAAAAATGTGTGTAAAGTTTCAATGGCTTTAATATTTTGAGGTTGGTTTCGATTGCATGATAAGATTTCTGCTTCATTTCGGATCAAAGCATGGTTACTAATCCAAATTTGGAGCTCTTTGTATACGTTTGCGTTTCGAATGAAAGTACAGGAAAAACGAAACATAATTTCCAACAAGTGTTCATGTTCAACACTAACAACAGAGACACATTAAAGGTCTTTGTGCTGTGCTTGGTTTTAGAGACATGAAGCAGTTGAGCACATGGATTATTAAGGGGTATTTGGTTGAAGTGACATAATATTGTGAAGATCTGAAGCCAAAATCCGAAAAGTGCTGCAAGCCCAACAGAACTCTGTATCTTGTTTGTTTATGAGTGTTTGTGATCGTTGTTGGGACTCCCTAATGGGACCTAATGGCAAAACTGCAGTCTCTCTGCTCTCGAACTCTCACGCTTGATTGGTCGGTAAAGCTCGGCCAATTAAATCGCGCAACATAATGAGAGGCAGCAGATCAGCGAGTGTGAAATTACTGCCGCCAGAGGAGGAAAACGCGTTTCTTTATCCGTCCTTCTTCTTCCTTCCTGATGCTGTTAAATAGAAGAAAAGAAAAGTGTGTGGGTTTCGACGCGTACAGTAGCCAAAGGACTCGATTAGCCCATGTGACTCTGACTGGTGTGAGCTCACTGTTCTACACAGAGTTAATTAGCTACATGGACTATCCCGTATGAATATTCATGAGCAGGCGTGCCGAGCGGACTGTTCATTTGCATAGAGATGTTAATGCCTCCCTCGAGAAGCTCATATGAGAGATTAAGAAGAGATTAAGAGAATCACGAGCGCTTACTTTGCTTGTAAATTTGCCAACGGTTGATGTGGATTTTCCTTTAATTTGCTGCTTGTCAGTAGGACCCAGTGCTGATTATCTGAGCGCAGAAACTACATTTAGACCTTTGACTGAACATATGCCCACCTTACATTACAAGTGAGCAGAGCTGGAAGCATCTCGAAATAACACCCACATGTTTTTTTTCATAATTATGCGTAAAGAATTAACAGTGTTTGGCTCTAATAATGATTTTACAGACCGGAGACACAAAAGTCATCATTACGCAACCGCCTTCGCCATCACTTCAAACACTGGCACATTAGCTGCGATCTGCTTTACCATATGCTGCAGGGCTACGCCAAGCCAGCGCATGTGTGTCGTGTGTATGTCGTGTGTGTGCCAACCGTAAGCTGGCCAGACTATAAACATCTGGCACTGTCCTGGTCTCAAAGGAGTGAGGAACTGTGTGAATCTGCCACCTTCTCTTTCTGCGTAATCTCTCTCTCTATCACGCTCTCTCTCTCTCTCTCTCTCTCTCTCAAATGTCTTTTTTTATACATGTTCTGTATGTCTACACCTCTTTCATCTCTCCTACTGTCAGATTCAGCTTTTCCGTCTTACTGCGCTTTAAATGCAATGTTGCAAAAGCGAATATTATGTATTGTAACTACTTCTCTAGCACTCTCTTTCTCTTAAACACACCACACACACACACACACACACACACACACACACACACACACACACACACGGAATAACTCAGGTTGTACTCCACCATCACTTCTCAGCATGTACTGCTCTAAAGAGCTTCCCTAATTAGACTGATTTTGAATGTACCGAAAAAAAAGGTCAAGATCACTCCACAATTTCAGCCGTCCCCACATCTGCTCTTAGCCAGCTCTCGTTTATTCACCTTCTACTCGTTTAAATTCAGCCTCTCTCTCTTAAATTTCACTCTGCCAATACGAATACATTTTTTTTTTTTTTTGGTAAATTTCTTAATAATTTTTGGCAGATCGTTTTTTTGCGGCACTTGATACTAAATAAAGGCATTTGATAAAATGGTTTATAAATCATGCACCGGTTTTGTGACTAGCTGTAATAATACATAATATTAATAATATCACTGTGTTATTGACCATTAAAGTGCACTATGCAGGTTCCACAGCACCACACAACCCTCTGTTGTGAGTACATATAGTGACTAAGAACTCAATTACAGATTGGACTCACTGTGATTAGGAAATGTACAGCTTATTTAAACGTATACAAAGAAATCACATACATATATAAATTAAACGAATCAATAATTATAATGTCCCTTGATATTTTAAATCAGCCAATGTTGACTCATGCAAATGGAAGCTCAGATGTGGCAAAAAAAAAAAATAATAATAATAATAATCACAACAAGGCAAACAAAACAAAAAAACAGCATAAGCACCCTTGAACCACTTACCTTTATGATTGGATTGAATTCTGCTACTGTTTTGGTCCTGTTTGCATAACATCATCTTTGAATAAATAAATATATCTCTATTTGACAGAATACAGATCTATCTATCTATCTATCTATCTATCTATCTATCTATCTATCTATCTATCTATCTATCTATCTATCTATCTATCTGTCTCTGTCTGTCTGTCTGTCTGTCTGTCTGTCTGTATGTCTGTCTGTCAAGTCTGTCTAGCTGCCTGTATGTCTGTCTGTCTGTCTGCCTGCCTGTCTGTCTGTCTGCCACCTGTATATCTATCTATCTATCTATCTATCTATCTATCTATCTATCTATCTATCTATCTATCTGTCTGTCTGTCTGTCTGTCTGTCTGTCTGTCTGTCTGTCTGCCGCCTGTCAATCAATCAATCAATCAATCAATCAATCAATCAATCTATCTATCTATCTATCTATCTATCTATCTATCTATCTATCTATCTATCTATCTATCTATCGAATATTCGTTATAAACTTATATATATATATATATATATATATATATATATACTGTATAGGCATAAATATGCGGACACTTGACCACAAGATTTGTATCTGCTGTTTGATGTAGGTGAGATGAGAAGACCTGGGGTGCAGTCGGTGTTCCAATTCATCCCAAGAGTCAGAGCTCTAAAGCAGAAGATCATTCACTCCAACCCATAAAAACGATATCTTCATAGAGCTTTGTGCACGGGGGCATTGTCATGCTCGAACAGGATTTTAGCCTTCTAGTTGAAGTGAAGGGAAAACGTACCACTTCCCAATACAACTGTGTGTCTCCAACTTTGTGAGAGCCGCATACAGCTGGAAAAATACGTTGTCCCGACATTTTTGTCCACACAGTGCAGTATGTTTAACAGATAAATGAGAGAATTATGTATCTAAAATCTGTCGCTCTTTATATCTATGTCTTTCTTTCAGATCTTCTTGATAGCGGGACTCTTAATTACACCTCTATTGTTTCCACAGCAGCAGAACATCACCGTGGTAATTACACACCGTGATCGGAGTATGGAGTGCCCACGGCAGTCACTAACACTCTTACCTTATCCACTAACCTAAGAAAATATTGCTGCTCATTCACTTTTACCATTAAGGAGTCCTGTCTAGACATACACTATACACTACTATACACTGCATAAACTATATAGACAAAAGTATTGGGACACCTGACTTTTCCAGCAACGTGTGGTTCTTCTCAAATCTGTTCCAGCGTGACAATACACCTGGATTTACAGGTTTACATGATTTGGAATGGAAAGTTTTGATTGGTCCGATCTAGAGCTCTGAACTCAACCCTATTGAACACCTTTGGGATGAACTGCAACACTGACTGCACTCCAGGCCTCCTCACTTCACCTACATCAGTACCTGCCTTTACTAACACCCTTTTACCTGAACGAGCACAAATCTCCATAATCACTCCGAAATCTAGCGGAACAACAAAATTTAATACAATACAAAAATTCGAACATACGCAGGAAAACTCAAAATAGAAAGGCGTGCATTTAATTTTATTTTTTTAACAAGCTTTCTGAATTAACCTCGCCGCTGCCATTGTCAACACGACGTGTAGGAGTCAAAATACCATCCTGCGTGTGTATGTCTAAGCGTGTGAGAGAGTGCCGGCTGTCCTGTGTGTTTAGTGAGGGATGAAATGGATTGTATTTAAATAAAATTAGCATTCAGGCAAGCTAAATGCAGGAAAAAAAAAAAAAAAAAAGAAAAGAAAAACGAATGCTAATACAGAAGCTGCCTGGAAGCCGAATGCAAATTGAATCCAATTGTAACGATCATTTACATTAGAGAGGACATGAATTAAACACGGGTTCACTGCGAGTCACCTACACTGAAATATCAATACCATTACGAAATGTCAGAGCGGCGCTAAGTGGTCTTACGCAACATCCGAAGACGGAGGCGTGGCGGATTTTTATACCGGCTAAAGATTACAGCATGTACGCCACATATATTGAGCACCGATTTATAACAAATAGTCAGAAAGGTGTTTCAGTGCTGTTTTTAATCTGTTTTTATGTACTACTGTATATTCACTTGTTGAATATCTTCTCTGTACATGAGGACTGGAATGGAAGTATGTCACAAATTCATTGTACAACACAAAAAGTCAGCGGGAAAAGTCAGGTATCCCAATACTTTTGTGTATTACCAGTCTACATGGCGGTATTATTCCCAACCCTTAGATTTCCTCCTGAGTGTTTGGTGATACTTCAGCATCAAACCAAATTGAAGTAAAAAAATAAAAGCATGTGTTACAGAAGCAATTCTACAATGCTGTTTTCTGTTCCTACACACACATTCCTCTAACAGCAGCGTCACTAAAACTGACATTTGAGGGTTTTTTATATACGCGCTGCAGGGAATCCGTTTCTACTTCAGCTGCTTAAATACTGTCGCATTTTCAAGCTCATGCGTCTGCCGGTATAAAAAAAAAAAAAATTGCAAGAAAAGAAAGGTATATTATACTTTTGAAAATTATTTCTTTGCATATCCCAGCGATGTTAGGAAACAAGTGGCAGCTTGGTAATGCTGGGGCTTGAACCCCCGACCTTCTGCTCAGTAAAACAGAGCCCTAACCACTGAGCTTCCACCCCCCAAAATAAAAAGCTATAGTACAAATTACAAACTCCATACTGAGGTCCAACAGTGGTCCTTAAAGTCGCTAAGCATGCTAGTTTAGCTGAGTCATCCATGACTTGCTAATTTGTAACACTGACGTAAATCTAAACAAAGCAAAGACAATTAGACGCTGTGTTACGTTCTGTGTGAGCGTCCTGCCTCAAACAAACGGATGGCTCTTTAATTAGCGGATTAAAATTCGGAAAAGAGAAATGTGATGTCTGATCTGGGATGAATAAAGAGGAAGGTATTGGAGATTTCCGGTTGGTTGACAGCTTTGTATCTGGAACTGCTGTCGTCATTGCGAAAGGGTCAAGTCGGATGACGAAAATCCTGCTCAGAAGATCGAAATTGAGGAAATTATCTGGGATGAAGACAAGCTAAGAGAATGGTCATTACTCTAAAGAGATGTATATACAGTACACGCATAGGTTTCTGTATCAATATTGTATTTCACGTTTTTTTATGTATACATCTAAAGCGTCAGGTGTTTTGGGAAACCGTGTAGGCGGAGGTGCGAGGATCTAGCAATTTTGACTTGCTCCTTCCTTGTCTTTCCCTCGTTTCTTCATCATGCCATTCTGGTCGGCGGACACATGCTCGCTAAACTGAAGCCTTCAACTGGCAACTGCTGAAGGCTGAAACTATGACAGCATGTCTGGGTGGGATCTGGTGACCATGAGTCTAGATCCTTGTAGCCAAAACACACACACACACACACACACACACACACACACACACACACACAAGTGCACACACGTGCACACACTGTTACTTTGTGTTGGCCTCAAAATAATTAACCTCTAACAGCTGCCAACAATCTTTTTAGAGATGAACAGCTGGTGTGTGAGAGAGAGAGAGAGAGAGAGAGAGAGACAGAAGGTGAGAGAAGAGGGCAGTGATAGAGAGAGAGAGAGAGAGAGAGAGAGAGAGAGAGAGAGAGAGAGAAGGATAAAGAGAAATAGATGGATGGACAATACGAGTTTTAAAAGTTTTGTATGTGAAATAATAAAGACAACTGGGACGTGTTTCTCAGCGAGAGCTCGGCGTCTCGGAGATGCTTGATAACTGAGGTTTACGAGTTAAACTGCCTGAGATGCCCCACGCCGGGTGGGTGATGTCACTTCCTGCCCTACGTTAACATTCCCTCTGTGGTAGGATGCAGGATTAACCCTTGACGTCTCTTTTTTCCTTCCTCACACACCACTGAAGGAGAGCGCTAACTTAGTCATACTGTAAATATGATAACAGATGTTGACTAGTCGTCTTTCAGGAGGACGAGACAGAAAGGCGATTAAGGTCTCTGGCTGACAGGAAGCCAGATGTGGTGTCTATGAGTGAGACACGTGTGGGTTGAGCCTCATATATTATCCATCCATCAATTGTTTATGAGCAGACAGAGTAGTCTTATGTGGACACGCCTACATCGTCATGTTGTCTGCAAAAGGATAGAACCGAACTGTGTGTGTGTGTGTGTGTGTGTGTGTGTGTGTGTGTGTGTGTGTGTGTGCGGGTGGGCACTCTGACAGACAGACTGGTGAAGAGATGGATGGGGGGGACTCACTCTCGGCGTGTGTGAGAAGCAGTAAAGAGGCAAGCAGCAGCAGCAGCAGGGTTGGCATCGTGATGGTTGGCACGTGTGCTTCAGCAGCCTCGATGGCACAAACGCTGCGAGTCTCCTATTCACCTCTCACAACCTGCACACAGACAGAGAGACAGAATTATGGGTTAGCGATTAGCAAAGACAACATCCCGCAGCTCCGCGAGACAACACTGGCACCCCGGGAATTGTTAAATGCTCCAGAATGGTTATGGATGGGCTTCGGTTATAACGGATGAGCCGGGACATTCCTGCCCTTGTTGAGCACGAGGCACAGACGAGCCAGACGGGCAGTGTCTCCGAGACCTGACTGAGACCTAGTTTTGCTGCTTTATGCTTCTCATTAGCACTGCCATAAAATGCTGCGTGTAAATTTTTAAAATGTGCTTAGCGTAGCTTTAAAATTCTAATAGAGCAATAAGAATATAAATATTAAATTTGACACGTTTGTTGACTTTATTGCCGCTCAGTAATAATTCAGGAGCGATTCGTGTTAGCGTTTGGCTCTTGACACGAACCTCGAGGAATCGAAGGGAAGATTAATTGCATCACTTATGGATGAATTAGAAGACATTACAATTTATTATGAGACAAAGACTATAATCAGGAGGGACATTTGGTTACTGTGGACCTATAGATTAAACAAACCAGGAAAGGTATAGATTAAAAGCAGAGCATGCTGAATTTATCTGAAGGTAGCAGATTAATCCGGAGATGAAGCTTGTATTTGGAAGGCGTATCGGAAAGACTAGGGGGATATTGATTAACTGAATGTATAGATTAATCCAAAGGCAAACAAATTTAAATCAATTCAAGTGATGCATAGATTATTTGAGAGACAAAATATTTACAATGTACATGTAAATATCGATTAATATATCGATTAATCTGGGCATATGGATTATTCAGGGGATGTACAGATCAACAAGGATATGTATATGTATATATATATATATATATATATATATATAGATAGATAGATAGATAGATAGATAGATAGATAGATAGATAGATAGATAGATAGATAGATAGATAGAATTAATCTGGAGCTGTATAGGTCAATAGGGAGATGTATAAATAAATCAGGAGCTGTATAGAATAATCAGGAGGTGTATAGATTAATCAGGAAATGTACAGAATAATCAGTAGAGGTATAGATTAATCGGGAGATGTATAGATTAATCGGGGATTAATCGGGAGATGTATAAATTAATCGGGAGATGTATAGATTAATCAGGAGATGTATAGAATAATCAGGAGAGGTATAGATTAATCAGATGTATTGATTAATCAGGAGATGTATAGATTAATCAGATGTATTGATTAATCAGGAGAGGTATAGATTAATTAGGAGATGTATAGATTAATCGGGAGCTGTATAGAATAATCAGGAGATGTATAGATTAATCAGGAGAGGTATAGATTAATCAGATGTATTGATTAATCAGGAGATGTATAGATTAATCAGATGTATAGAATAATCAGGAGAGGTATAGATTAATCGGCAGATGTAAGGATAATTAGGAGATGTATAGATTAATCGGGAGCTGTATAGAATAATCAGGAGATGTATAGAATAATCAGGAGAGGTATAGATTAATCAGATGTATTGATAAATCAGGAGATGTATTGATAAATCAGGAGATGTATAGATTAATCAGGAGATGTATAGATTAATCGGGAGCTGTATAGAATAATCAGGACATGTATAGAATAATCAGGACAGGTATAGATTAATCAGATGTATAGATCAATCGGGAGATGTATAGATTAATCGGGAGATGTATAGATTAATCGGCAGATGTATAGATCAATCAGGAGATGTATAGATTAATCGGGAGCTGTATAGAATAATCAGGAGATGTATAGAATAATCAAGAGCGGTATAGATTAATCAGATGTATAGATAAATCAGGAGATGTATAGATTAATCTGATGTACAGATTAATCGGGGTTGTATACATTACAATGCAGGTGTATAAAAAAATTAGGAAATGTATATATGAATCACTATATTTTTTGCAAATGTGAATATCTGCCTTCCTCTATCACTATAACCCTTCTCTCTCTTTAACTCTCTCTATTTCCCACTCTTTCCCTTACCCTCTACCTCACATGCTGATTCAGATAAACAAGGCCATCTGTACACTGCGTAACACTGGGACAGGAAAGAGGAGTTGGGGAGGAGAGAGACGTAGAGAGCGAGAGAAGAAACAAGTCAGAGAGAGGAAAAACAGGGATAGGTGGAGCCTAGGAAGCAAGACCCATCCTGCTATGACCCATTATAGCAACAGAACAACCTGTGTGTGTGTGTGTGTGTGTGTGTGTGTGTGCGTACGGAAGTAATTGTTGGCACACGGTTGTGCACTTTTGTGTGATGTCACACACGGCAGTGAGAGTTGCTTGTTCTGCTCCCTTCTGTGATACCACACACACACACACACACACACACACACACACACACACACATACACATACACACACACACACACACACACACACACACACACACAGTTTTTACATTTGCATCCTGGACTAAATTAAATCCACACTGGGTTATGTGTCTTGCATATCATTCTTTACTTTTCACAGAGATATCCTGCACTATACAACACACACACACACACACACACACACACACACACACACACACACACACACACACACACACACACACACAGACACACACTTACTTAATTAAAGGAAGATTGGATATGTGTCTGGTGTGATTTTTATCTGCTGTTCATGCAGAGATGCAGCATTGGATCCTTTGCTGCATAAAGAATCAGATTACACCACTAATTTTAGATAGAAAGAGAGAGAAATATATATATATATATATAGAGAGAGAGAGAGAGAGAGAGAGAGAGAGAGAGAGAGAGAGAGAGAGAGAGAACCTAAGATAGTGATAAGCCCAATGGGACACTGGAAGAGTTTTATCGAGTGATTGAGTGAGATAGAGGAATAGGGAAGGGGAAGGAGAAAGGAAGAGAGTGAGAAATAGTGGGATGAAAAATAAAAGTGTAGAATATTACACAAGACAAAGTAACAATGGTGATATTTATAGGTCAAAGGAAAAAAGCTTAAGCAAACTGAAATGGTCAAGATCAAGTGACCACCTAATTAATTAATAAATAAATAAATAAATAAATAAATAAATAAATAAATAAATAAATAAATAAGTAAAAAAAAAAAGAAATAAACATACCATTTTCCAAAATACAGGGTCTCTGGTATATGGCTACATGGCATGTAAACGTGTGTGTGTGTGTGTGTGTGTGTGTGTGTGTGTGTTAGATGTGAAGTCTGGCTAAGCTCTGGTCTCTAGTGTGATGAGAATTACATAAAGCCTCTCTCTAAGTCAGCTTACCATCAAAAACCACACACACACACACACACACACACACACACACACACACACACACACACACACACACACACACAAACAAATATCAACTTGAAATTATCAAAAGGTATCTTTATGCATTTGATTCATACTAAGCCCCGCCCTTTTTCATAGCCATCCAATCACTGCTATGGAACTGTTGCCATAAAATAAACCTTGAACCATCTTGTCTTTATCAGGACTTTGCCAAGGAGCTGAGGAGACATTCCTTGGAAACACTGTAAAAGTAACGACAGCACTGTGGTGATGGTCTCCTCACACTTTCCAAAGCCAGGAATCAATTATACAAGGGAAATGTAGCTATGAATTAATCCTTAATCCTTTATAAACTCAACAGAATTCAAGTTTATTTCTATAGTGCTTTTAACAATGGACTTTGTCTCAAAGCAGCTTTACAGAATGTAAGAATCATAGAACGAAATTTACTTCACGACTGTGGCAAGGAAAAACTCCCCTAGATGAAAGAAACCCTGAGAGGAACCAGACAAACCCATCCTCATCTGGGTGACACCAAGAGTGTGATTATAAATCATTAAAACATTACAGACACTAGAGAGTGAGAAATCACAAGAGTGTGTGATTATGAGTGATGTCCTTTCTACAGTCAAATACAGTCAGTTGGAGTTGTGGAACCAGGTGCTCCTGAGCACCTCAACATCTGAGATCATTAAAGATTCAACACCAACTCCTCCATGTCAGAACCTTTAAATGTTCAATGATGTAGAAACATCATACATCATATGTAGTATGTTATTTTGAGTAATGATAAAGAGGTCGTTTATATTTAAAGTCCAGTGTCCGGAATCTTGGAATGCCTCGTGATCCTTTTGGGGTCGGCGTCTTCTTTTTAAAGGGTCCGAAAGCTTTATGAGGTGGGATCCAACCTAACTAACCAACCTGAACCCAGATGCTCAAACCCATGCTGAACCTTTTAAATCGTGGTTTACATAAAACAGACTACTAATCCATCAATCTGGTGTTCAGCAGTATGAGCAGTAACAATATGTGTGATCATGATAAAACGTCTGCATTATGAGAGTTCCGTGAGACGTGAGTGCTGATTCTCTATTTATTTCTCCAAATTAAATCAACCGAACTTGTGTAAAACATGCGTCTGCTTTCAGTGCTAATCGTACTTTGCTAACGGGTAGACAGTTCTTCCTTGCTCTCCTGCCCCCAACTCAGAGGTCAAGCACTCGCCTCAGAGTCCATCAACTGTAGCCAAGGTTACTGGGCAAAATTGGTTTCTATGGTGCTAACAGCTTGCTAGTGGCAAAACTGGACAACTCTGCTCGATGCGTGACAGCTAGCCAAAAGATCGCTGAGAAGTCAGAAGAAGGGAAGGAGGGAAGGAATACGTGACTAAAAAGGGGGTTTAGTGTAGCTACCAGACCCCGTAGTTCAGGAGTGTAAAGAATATGACAGGTTGTAGTCACACTGAGTGTAATCAGTACTTGTCAGATATCCCTGCAGTGCCTTTAATGTTGCTGTAGGTGGAAGGTTTTGTCTTTTTGTTTTAAACGATAGCGAGTTCTACGGTGATGTCGAAGCGATTCTCCGTTCGATCTGTTTACGACTGCCTTTATGGTGTTTCATGGCACATCTAATGTTCTGGAAATTCCTTCAAACCCCTCTCTTGCTCGATAGATTGTAAGCTCTTTGAGGACCGTGGCTTAACTGAAACCAAGAAGATGCACTTTCTGAATACAGCAACACCCCCAAGCACGTTTATGAGGCATTCGTGCAACGCTGATGTATCGTGTGTGTAAACTATTTTATACACACTGTATGTGGATTTAACCTCTATTTGGCAACCCTGCCTCTCCCACTGATTCCATTCATTCCATCCAGCTCAGAATAAACCGGCTTCAGATTCAAGAACTAAGTCCTGCTGCACTGTGTGTGTGTGTGTGTGTGTGTGTGTGTGTGTGTGTGTGTGTGTGTGTGTGTTTGCGTGCTCATCAGTAGGTGACAACAGTCTCAGGCATGGCACTAAATGACAGTGGAGGTGGGAGTATGACATGTGACGAATGAAAACACACACACACACACACACACACACACACACACACACACATTAGAGTGCATTCCTGGCATTGTGACATCTCCCCCCACCCCGCAGCAGCCCGTGGGAGGATGAATAATCTGACTTCAGAAGGAGAGAGACAGAGAGAAAGTGAGGGAAAGACTTCTGACTTTTAACTATAAAAGCAGAAGTCAGACTGAAC
Organism: Silurus meridionalis; assembly: GCF_014805685.1. Taxonomy (NCBI): domain Eukaryota; kingdom Metazoa; phylum Chordata; class Actinopteri; order Siluriformes; family Siluridae; genus Silurus; species Silurus meridionalis. Next base: position 8,640,509 of record NC_060911.1, on the reverse strand, counting down.
ATGAAGAAAGAGGTTTATTGACGAAAATGACGGTTGACCTGAATAAAAAAAAAAATATATATATATATATATATATATATATATATATATATATATATATATATATATATAATTACCATTTGTAACATTTCAATTTGCCTCACTATCAGTTTGATAATCTGAATTCACAAGTCAATGGGTCACAATCACAAAGCAGTGTGGTCACAACTTAAAATAAATAAATCTAAAATGCACACATTGCATTTCACTCTCTGCTGATAGGACATTTCCTCAAATCGAATGCTACGGCAATAAAATGCCTAAACCAAAGCTCGATGTGTGCAACTGGAACAGTTCAAAATGGCCACCATAAATATTTATCACTTTTAATTTCTTTCTTTGCTGTCTATTTCTATTTTAAGCTGTGTTAAAACCCAAACATGACAATAAACTAAACTGTCTGAATGCTGCTATAACAGAGCTGATGATACACTATAAAGACAAAATGATTGCAAAACCTGACTTTCCCAGCCATATGTTGCTCTTTCCCAAACTGTAATCGCAAAGCTGAAGGCACAATTGTATGTTGCGTCTTTGGATTCAGTTGCATGAAATTTTCCCTTGAATTAGGAGACCCAAACATGTTCCAGCATGACAAAACCCCTGTGCACATAGTAAACTCCATGAAGATCTGCGTTATATGGGTTGGCGTAGAAGATCTCCTGCTACAGAGCTCTTACTCTCAACCCTATTGAACACCTTTGGGGTGATTCGGAACACTGACTGTACCCCAGACCTCCTCACACTCCTACATCAGTACCTGCCTTTACTAACACACTGGTGTCTGGATGAGCTTAAATCTCCATAAGCACACTCCAAAATCTAGTGGAACACCTTCCCAGAAGAGTGGAGGTTATTAATGGGGACTAAATGTTCAAAAAGCACATAATGTGCTATGACACTTACAGTGTGTATATAAACACACATGCATAAAAGCCACACATGCATAAAACCAATGCACAAAGCCCCATGCTAAACACACACACACACACACACACACACACACACACACACACAGGTACTATCTAGAATAGCAGGTCATCGCATATTTTTAGTCACGCGTGTTTTAATTTCAGAGAAAGTGTCAGCTTTCGCAGAAATGCTAAACTCTCTAAACACTAATTAAAATGCCACTGGTTAGCCCCATGCTAATTGGGTGTGAGACCCTCTTAGCTAAATGCCATCTAATGAAAGGAAAGAAAAAAAAAGTCCAGATGAGTATAAGACAGATATGTGTGTATTCTTTGTTGTGTCAGAATATTTAGGGTAAAATTTGAATGATGTTATGTTGTTAGCATGCTGTCTAAGTTATATAAGTACATTTTTAAAGGTATGCCTACGTGTATAGCTACAAAACGCTAACGGTGTGATGAAACATAGTGAGCAATGAGCCTGGATAGATCTTCCACACTCACAGGAATACAATGACATCACATTCCAAATACGTAGACATTAGCATAGAGTTGGTCCCCACTTTGCCGCATTAACAGCTTCTACACTTCTGGGAAGGCTTTTCACAGCATTTTTGAGTGTTTCTGTGGGAATTTTTGCTCCGTCATCCAGCGAGGTCAGACACTCGTGTTGGAAATGTCTTATTTTTCAATATCCATTGCAGTTCAGCTCAAAGGTCTGTGATGGGGTTGATGTCAGGGCTTTGTTCAAGCCAGTCATGCTTGAATAGAGGGCTTTCCGCAAACTAAAATGCAATGCTGAATCATGAAGATTTTCCTTCACTGGAAGTATGGTGTAGAACCCAACCCCTGAATGCCCCATATGATTATCCCTTCCCCACTAAACCTCAAAGTTGGAACAATGCACTTAGGCAGGTGATATTCTTCAGGGATCCTCTAAATCCAGACATGGCTGAGATACTGCTGTTTCTAAGCGCTTCAACGTTCTAATAATACCAGTTACAGGTGACTGTGGAGAATATATCTGGGTTGAAATTTCCCAAAAGTGGCATTCTACAAGGTTGTATCAAAAAGTTTTAAGACTTTTTTTCAGCACAAGACTGCATGCACAGTCACAGGGAGCACAGACTGATGCTATTTTGAATGTGATAGTGTGTAAACATAGGCAACAGTGCAAAGTAATGGAGAGTGTGTTAGAGAAGTAAAGAAAAGAGTGCAGGCAGGGTGGAGTGGGTGGAGAAGAGTGACAGGAGTGATTTGTGATAGTAGAGTATCTGCAAGAATGAAAGGGAAAGTTTATAGGACTGTGGTGAGACCTGCGATGTTGTATGGATTAGAGACAGTGGCATTGAGTAAAAGACAGGAGGTGGGCTGAAGGTAGCAGAGCTGAAGATGTTAAGGTTTTCGTTGGGAGTGACGAGGATGGACAAGATTAGAAATGAGTTTATTAGAGGGACAGCGCATGTAGGATGTTTTGGTGACAAGGTGAGGGAGGCGAGATTGAGATGGTTTGGACATGTGCAGAGAAGGGACATGAATTATATTGGTGGAGGAGTGCTGACGATAGAGCCACCAGGTAGGAGGAGAAGAGGAAGGCCAAGGAGGAGGTTCATGGATGTGGTGAGGGAAGACATGCAGGTAGTTGGTGTGAAAGAGGCAAATGTTGAGGACAGGGTGGTATGGAGACGGATGATCCGCTGTGGCGACCCCTAATGGGAGCAGCCGAAAGAAGAAGAAGAAGAAGAAGTGTGTAAACATAGAATTATAGAGTAATTTCTTGTAAACAAAGCTTGTCTCAAAACTTTTTGATACCACCTCTTATCACAGTACTATGCTTGGAATACATTAGTTCTTCAGAACCACCCTTTTTTTTCACAAATGTTGATAAATGCAGAATGCTAGGTGCTTGAAATGTATATTCCTGTGGCAAAGGGTCTAATTAAAACAACTCAGTTATATAATATAGAGATGTGTTCCAATAATTGTATTTATATAGCCTACCTATAATACTGCTGCATTTAGACAAGGTCATGTTTCTACTCTTTTCATAAAAAGATTTTCATGTTAGTAAAAGTAATTTCTTTAAGAATTTCAAATCTTTTTAACAAGGAGAAAATGCTGACTTAGTGCTTAATATATAATATGGAGTCATGTTTTAATAATGTACCAACACGTCGTCTTCTTTCGGCTGCTCCCATTAGGGGTTGCCACAGCGGATCATCCGTCTCCATACCCCCCGGTCCTCTACATCTGCCTTTTTCAAACCAACTACCTGCATGTCTTCCCTCACCACATCCATAAACCTCCTCCTTGATCTTCCTCTTTTCCTTCTTCCTGGTGGCTCCATCCTCAGCATTCTCCTACCAATATACCCCATGTCCCTTCTCTGCACATGTCCAAACCATCTCAATCAGGCCTCTCTCACTTAGTCCACAAAACGTCCTACATGCGCTGCCCCTCTAATAAACTCATTTCTAATCCTGTCCACTCTCGTCACTCCAAACAAAAACCTCAAAATCTTCAGCTCTGCTACCTCCAGCTCCACCTCCTGTCTTTTACTCAATGCCACTGTCTCTAAACCATACAACATCTCAGGTCTCACCACAGTCCTATAAACTTTTTCCCTTTCACTCTTGCAGATACTCTTCTATCACAAATCACTTCTGCTATCACTCTTCTCCACCCACTCCACCCTGCCTGCACTCTTTTCTTCACTTCTCTAACATACTCTCCCCATAACTTTGCACTGTTGACCCCAGGTACCTGAACTCCTCCACCTTCTCCACCTTTTCTCCCTGCAACCCAACCAATCCACTGCACTCCTACCCATTCACACTCTTACTCCTACTGACTTTCACTCCCCTTCTCTCCAGCGCGTACCTTTACCTCTCCAGCCAAATCACAATATCATTCGCAAACATCATAGTCCATGGAGACTCCTGTCTGACCTCGTCCGTCAACCTGTCCATCATCACTGCAAACAGGAAAGAGTTTAGACCCGATCCTTGATGCAGTCCAACCTCCACCTTGAACCAGTCTGTTGTTCCTACTGCACACTCCACCGCTGTCACACTGTCCTCATACATGTCCTGCACCACCCTCACATACTTCTCTGACACACCTGACTTTCTCATACAATACCACAACTTCTCTCTCGGCACCCTGTCGTACGCTTTCTCTAAATCCACCAACACACAATGCAACTCCTTCTGACCTTCTCTATACTTCTCTATCAACATTCTCAAAGCAAATAATGCTTCTGTGGTGCTCTTCCTCTGCATGAAACCATACTGTTGCTCACAGATGGTCACCTCTTCTCTCAGTCTGGCTTCCACTACTCTTTCCCATAACTTCATGGTGTAACTGATAAACTTTATTCCCCTGTAGTTACTGCAGGTCTGCACATCTCACTTATTCTTAAAGATCAGTACCAGCACACTCCTTCTCCATTCCTCAGGCATCTTCTCACCTTCCAGAATCTTGTTGAACAATCTGGTTAAAAACTCGGCTTCAATCTCTCCTAAACATCTCCACACTTCTACTGGTATGTCATCTGGTCCACTCTTCATCCTCTTAATAGCGGCTCTCACCTTCTGTAAGAATGTTTCAATGTACCAAAACGTACGTTTCTAGATAGATTGTAGTGTTGCACATACAATTTGGTTGAATTTATATTTTCCCTCATGCACATGCTAGCTAGCCACGGTGCAACTGCCATGTGAATGAGACTTCATCTTGAGCCCATTTTATTGACTGAGGATAGAAAAACGACGAGTGCTGTGGAACCGAACAGCCACAATCACGTAATACTAGCTAACTACACTGCTATATTTGCAAAGTTCATGTTTGTGCCATTGTTATGGAAAGAGGAATACATGTAGAAAAAAAAAAAAAAAAAAAAATATATATATATATATATATATATATATATATATATATATATATATATATATATATATATATATATATATATAAAGCAAAAACTAACATGGGGTGTCTGAATTGGATTTTAAAAGACATCTAGTGAAAAGGAAATAGGATCTTCCAGTGTGGGAACCGGGGCAGGACTGAGTGTTTATACAGCTGTAAATTGGCATCCTGACACCGTCCTGAACTGCACATAACCCAGTTTTCATCATCTCATTAGAGTCAGTACATCTTGATAAATGGCTCTGAAACACGAGCGGATTCGAGACGCAGTGAGAATCTCGACCAAAAAGACATCTGTCTGCGGATCAAATCAAATCTCCCATGAGCTCCGTGCTCTGATAGCGCCAAGTCACGCTCCGAACTGCTCAGATCCTGCCAAATACTGCCACACACACACACACACACACACACACACACACACACAGAGACTAGCATACACCTGCACAGTTGAGCCTTATTGCCAGGTATCACATGAGATTTTGTCTCTGAAGATGAGATGAGCGCGTTCGCTTTCCATCCTCGGAGCGATCGTATTCATGCAGTATAAACAGCAGAGAGAGGAAATAGCTCATCTGCTAGCTCAATAATAAATGCTAGAACGAGACTCTGGGATGGACGAAAATGATTCTTCCAGAAAAGACAGAGAGAGAGAGAGAGAGAGAGAGAGAGAGAGAGAGAGAGAGAGAGAGATAATTGGTTACTGATTCATCACAGCGTTTAGGTAACATGTCTTTTATTTATAGGGCAGAGAGTAGGGAGATTAACTTTCATCTCTACTGCAGGCAATGTGTGTGTGTGTGTGTGTCTGTCTGTCTGTCTGTGTGTGTGTGGGGTTGTATGTGTGGAGCATTTTTCGAACAAATGCGCGATATTTGTCTACTTTTACCTACAAATTCGCACACATTTGGTGTCTTTTACTGCAATCGGAGCTGTAAAGGACAAAAAAAAAAAAAAAAAAAAAGGAAATGTGCTTACATTTTTGACTGGTAAAACAAAGATGCCTGCATACATTATCCGTAATGCTAACTCTGTCCACATTTTATACGCTAACGTTGCATCAATCCAAGATATTATACCATAGCACAAGTTTCCTGTATAGACAGTAAATATAACATGAATATAACGACTAAAGTAAATCCGTGATTAGCATTTTATTTCATTTTAATCATTTCTAGTGATGTTTTGTTTCACAATGCTAGTTCTTTCTTTGCTAGCGGCGTTCTCGCTCCTGTCTAGCACAAATACACATCTGATACTGTCCTAGCTACCTACAAGATCGATACTTTCTATTATACTACATTTTAGAAATATAAGTGATGTAACAACTAGCATTTTTTCAATGTGACAACAATAACAAACAAATAAATAAACCTTTCATCTAGTATGTTTACCCCTCCAACACACTGCATCGCTGGGTGCTAAAATGGCATTTGGATAAAATGAGGACACACTGAGCTATTCGGGCTTAGCCAGCCTGCGTGTAGGACACACTCCTGAGCAGCGTATGTGTGTGTGAGAAAGAGCTACGACTGCGTCTTCTCAATCTGACACTGCATAATTACCTTTCCTTTCTCCCTAATGGAGCGTTTCATTATGGCTCTGCCACAGTGCTGAACTCGGGCTAATCACGCTCGGCTCTGTATAACGGCGCACACGCTGAGCCAAAATGGCCGCCTTGGCGCATTACCTGAATGAGGATCGAGAGCGGGCGTAAAAAGCGAATTGGAAAAAAAAACACAACATGCTCAGGAAGAGCACAACAATGATACAATGACATCCCTTTTTGAGCAAGCGTGCCTCTCGCTGTTCATAAATGACAGCCATTTTGTGAAGAAAACAATAGATGAGAACGAGCGCAGGCAGATCAATGGCGTCTACATTTAGTCGTCTGCGCGCTTAAGATTACTCGTATTTTTAT
>NC_060911.1:8608711-8628711 GCF_014805685.1 Silurus meridionalis | reverse complement strand
CTAGACAGCGTGATATTCGTGTGCTTGTAAAAGAGAAAGATGGGTAGAGAGAGAGAGAGAGAGAGAGAGAGAGAGAGAGAGAGAGAAGGAAACTAAGAATATTGTCTTACTCTTAATCTCTTGTTCTACACGCTGTGGTTGTGCTAGTAAACGACACCACAGCAGACAGCATGGCGACGAGAGAGAGAGAGAGAGAGAGAGAGAGAGAGAGAGAGAGAGAGAGAGAGGGGGACATAAAGCAAGAAAAAAAGGGACAACAATACAGAAAAAGAAAGACAGAGAAAGAGAGAGACATAAAGGGGATGAAGAAAGAGAAAGAGAGACACACAAAGAGGGACAAAGAGAGAGAGAGAGAGAGAGAGAGAGAGAGAGAGAGAGAGAGAGAGAGAAAGAAAGAATGCAGAGAAAAGGGTAAGACAAAGAGAAAGAAGGAGACATGCAGACAGACAGACTGGGAAATACAAAGATATATATACACAGAATATTTGTGTGTGTGTGTGTGTGTGTGTGTGTGTGTGTGTGTGTGTGTGACAGAGACTGAATAAACTGAGCTCTGATATTAACTGTCTAATCAATATGAAAGTCTACTCTGGATTGGAAGTTGTCTCTCTTTCTCTCTCTCTCTCTCTCTCTCTCTCTCTCTCTCTCTCTCTCTCTCTCTGTCTCTGACACACACACACACACACACACACACACACACACACACACACACGCAAGAATTTACATAAATAAGAAAATAAAAAGAAAATGTGGTCTTTATATACATTTTTTCATTATTTGTATATTTTGCACCTGAACATTTCCTCCCATTACATGTTGCCAAGTTGGGGATTTTGCTGCTTGTAAACAGCATAGGGAACATATTACTCGAGGTGCTATAATTCGTATGAATCGGTACAACCAGTGGGGCGCAGCGGCCTCAGAGTGAGAGCGATGTGATGCGATGCGAGGGGAAGGAGAGAACAGAATCGACTCCCTCCTCGATCTGTTGTTAGCTAAGGAGGTGTTTCATTTCAACTTGGCTGGTGATCGTCAGGGAGGTCGGCTTATTTTGGGACGAGACACTGTGCTGGCGCTCGGCTGAAATATTTCTGCTCCTCCAGGAAGGTTTTAGTGCTTCCTTGAATGTATCCAGTGTGTGTGTGATATTTTCTTTTCCTGCATACTTGTGTAGTGAGAGTTTAGTCTTAAAGAATTCCTGATGCTTGACAATAAAGGGACATTGCACCAGAGTAAATATGTGTGTGTGTGTGTGTGTGTGTGTGTGTGTGTGTGTGTGTGTACACTTATATCCCTATAGGGACAGTGTCCCTTTTATACCCCAAATCCTCAAGTGAACGACACTGTGGTGAATAGAAATCCTTAAATTAATTACTAATGATGTCCTTATGTCTAATTACACACCTGTCTGATGTTTTTGTTAGCCAGCTAGCTACATAAGCAATCCTGACAGAACTTAAGCCATATGAAAATGCACAAACGAACACTAGCAAGCTAATCCTAACCCCCAAAAGGTTTGATCGTCCTTTAAAGGAATTCGGGAAGCACGCAAACACAAAAAAAAGCGTAGTATTTCTTGCCATGGCCACCCAGCTAACTAACTAGCAATCCAGATATTTCATTTCAGGACCTTTATTTTGTATTAGCGATGGTAAGATTCATCTGCGTAAAAGTTGTGATGCAGCGATTAAAAAAAATAGTTTTTAACACCTTTGCATCAGTAAAAACTGATCGATTTACGTGTTATTGTTAGTACATGCGCTTTACTTTTATTATTTAGAAAGTGACCGATAATCTGTGACCGATGTTAGATACGTAGATCGATTTCTCCTCGCTAAACTGTTTCTCGCTACATGAACATGGCGCATCGCGACACTACGGAGACCGAGGCGTGTCCTGAGAGTCACATAGAATACAGATTAACATGGCAGAGGTAGAGCTATATATAGTATCATATTATTATTTTTTTCATTCCATCGTATTGCATTGTGTTGAAACCAATGGAAATCAGATCGCACTGTATCGTAATAGGGGTAAATTGGGCTAACCGGACTGTTTTGAACTGGCTAGCTGTCCACTCTACAAACACACCTCTATGATCTACTTAAAGACAATGACTTAGCATATGTGCAGTATGTGTTGTGTGTTGTGTGTGTGTGTGTGTCCTTGAAGAAAGACATTCTTCGAAACACACAGCCCAGAGTAATGCAGCGTAAATGGGGTCTGTTGGCCGTGTCCATCCGCACAGCCAGAGCTCTAAGGCCGAATTTCCTGTATTCGCTCTGCGTTTCAAATCTCCTGCCAGAGTTTTTTTTTTCCAGAGATGCTGAAAAGCAACACTTGGGTCAGGTCTCAAATCCAGGTTATGCTGCCCTACACACTTTCTTCATACCAGTATCTATCAGAGTTTCACAATAATGAACAAAGAATCGTACAAGCAGGAAATACAGAGATAAGATAGGAGTAAGAGTGAGTGTGTGTATGTGTGTGTGTGTGTGTGTGTGTGTGTGTGTGTGTGTGTGTGTGTGTGTGTGTGCTCGGCTCTTGGTCAAAGATCATGGTCTTGCTCACCAAATGTTGTCAACAGTTTTAGCGAGTAAATTATATATTACAAGCACACACACACACACACACACACACACACACACACACACACACACACAGTTAAACACAAACTGTATCTCACACCAAAGGCATCATAAAGATAGAACAGTCGAAGTGCTGGTGGAGCATAAGCTAGCTGATGAGTGATAAAGTGAAGGTATATTAGATTAAAACAATGCAGCTGAATTGATGATAAAATACTGGGAAAAGGCTAAAAAAAAAAAGAAAGAAAAAAAAAAAAGCCTGACCTCTAACCGAACTTATACACACACTGTGAAAAGCACAAAGGTCATGTGGATCTCACAGATGTGCAGCATTAGGAGCAACAGAACCGATTCCAAATCCGCACAATAAACAAATAGTGTTGAGGGACAAGTGGAGCTACAGCGAGACTAAAACGGAGACTACACACTCATTATAGTTACACTGTGTATATGGATTGTGAGGGCAAACAAAAGGCACTGCTAAATCTCTCTCTCTCTCTCTCTCTCTCTTTGTGGACAGGATTGACACGTTTCCAGTAAGACTATCAGTTTCCCTGATAATCTCTCACTGCTGTTTCAATGCCAAATCAGTGTCATGCTGCTCTAACAGTGTACTACCATGCTAGCATAGACACACACACACACACACACACACACACACACACACACACACACACACACACACAAAATTTATTTCTGGCTAAAAATTTGATTGTATATCCACGTAACTGTAATCTCCATCAAATATTAAACACCTGTCCCTCAAAGCTCATTATACAATGGGGCCACACCTCCTTATTGACAAAAAAAGTGGCCACACCTCCTTATTGACAGGTCAACAGGCCACACCTCCTTACTGACAGGTTGAGGGGCCACACATCCTTATTGACAGTTTGAGGGGCCACACCTCCTGACTGACAGGTCGAGAGGCCACACCTCCTGACTGACAGGTCTAGAGGCCACACATCCTTACTGACGGTTGAGGGGCCACACATCCTTACTGACAGGTTGAGGGGCCACACCTCCTGACTGACAGGTCTAGAGGCCACACATCCTTAATGACGGTTGAGGGGCCACACATCCTTACTGACAGGTTGAGGGGCCACACATCCTTACTGACAGGTTGAGGGGCCACACCTCCTGACTGACAGGTCGAGAGGCCACACCTCCTGACTGACAGGTCGAGGGGCCACACATCCTTACTGACAGTTTGAGGGGCCACACCTCCTGACTGACAGGTCGAGGGGCCACACCTCCTGACTGACAGGTCGAGGGGCCACAACTCTTTTACTTAGACTGACCTACGAGGTGGTATAAAAAAGTTTTGAGACTTGCTCTGTTTAAGTATTTTATTTATCTATGTTTACACACTATCACCTTCAAAATAGTCTCTTTCCACAGCAATACAGGGCCCCAGGCGTTACTGCCACTTCTAGAAACATGTCCTGGAATTCTTCTCTTCAAATCGTGTCAAGCACCTTCTGGGATTCGTGCTGGATCTCAGCAATGGTGTCATAACGATGAGCTGTAAATTGGATCTTCATCTTTGGGAAGAGGGTGAAGTCCACAGGAGCCAAATCTGGTGATGTGTGCGAAAGGGAGATCACGTTGTGTCCGGCGAGAAACTCACGTATTAGGAGGGCTTGATTATCAGGAAGTTTGGTGCTCCCTGTGCTTGTGCGTGCAGCCTTGTGAAGCCTTGCCTCATTCACTTATTAAGGCCACACCTCCTTCATTTTGACAGACAAGCAAAGGCCGCATCTCCGGGCCACAATCTGCCGTTTTGATATTTTGTGCAGCACTCGCCATTTCGAAGGGTTCCATATTGGCTTGGTGGTGAAAATCTGTTCCTCTAGAGACCAGTCTATTTCATTTTAAACAAAATTGCTTACAAACAAGAAGGGAAAGAGCGTAAGGGAAATGGACAGAAAAGTATGCCTAAAAATAAATCAATATCATGCAATTTGCTGTTGCGTTCGGTGTCTATTGATGATCTGTCAAAAATGTGTGCTTCAAAGCCAACTCTGCTTGCTCTCTCTCTCTCTCTCTCTCTCTCTCTCTCTCTCTCTGTCTTTCTCTTCCACTCTTTCTTTCGCCCTCTCTGCAGAAATGATTTTTCTGAGAAAACCTGTCCCCTCCTTCCAAGACAAACGATCAACGTGCTTGGCTGGACGTGCCAGAGATCACATGGCCAAAGATATGGGGTCTGTGGAACGGTAGACAATCGTGTCATGGCTTCTTTTCATGTCTGGTTTGCTCTGGCAGCCAGTGACACAGAGCATGTGGGAAATATCAAGTGGCTTCACATGCAAGCACACACAGAAATTTATTGGCACCCTTTGAGTATGGAGGGAAAATTATATGTTGTCAGTGACAGAGACAGGATTAAACAACTAATATATCAGGATACCGAGAAAAAACCCAAAACAATACAAAACAAAAAAACTCCATTAGCATCAGCTAACACATAATACGAGACTTGAACTTTTTTACAAGAAAGTACGTTATTTATTTACGCTGACACACTATCGCTCCCCGTGCACGGCAACACAGCGCCCCCAGCAATCCTGCACCTTCTGGAATGTTCCTGGAAGTTTTCTTTTTCGAAGCGTGTCAAACACCTGCGATTCTCGAGAAGGATCTTCAACTTCGGGAAGAGGGGAACGTCCGCAGGAGCCAAACCTGGCGAGTAGGGTGGGTGCGAAAGTGAGATCATGTTGTTTTCCGGACAGTGGTCACGTGGTCAGAACAGTGACGATGTCTTTTGGCACATTGAATCATGCAGATTGGTGCTTCCTGTGACTGTGCATGCAGCCTTGTGCTGCCATCTGTTGGCGTGTTAGAAAACTGGAACTTTTTTATACTACCTCGGAAGCTAGTCTAGAATTATGGAACTTTTTATGCATGGAATATGATGCATTTGTGTATTATCACGAAGCCTGATCACATTTTTGTATAATGTGATGGTGCCTTATGAAGCTAAATTAGCCTTCAAATTCCAGCAAACTCATTATTTTTTTTTATATCTACATGTTTACTTTCTTCTGCCCAACCTGAGGCTTTAGAGCTTTGAATTCAGGGCTGAAATTAGCACTGGAATATCTCTAATGCATGTGTACCTAATTGGGGTTTCCATAATAACCTGGCATAATTAAGAGTTTCCTGAAATCTTCAACACAAAGCACACTGTAAAAATGATGCAACTCGCTCTCTCCTTCAGACATTAAAGCAAATTGAAACTTTTCTTTCTCTCGTTAAAGGGTGAGTCACTGAGTGTGTGTGTGTGTAAGAAAGACAGAAATCCACATCGCAGGATTAGTGAGTGCAGGTGAAGTGTAGAAGGACTGATTATAGCACAGTGTTCTAACACATCTGGATCTGACCTCAAATACTAATCTCCTAGAGATCGTACAAAAAAACAAAAAAAAAACAAGGCCGAGCATAAAAAAGCCCTCCGCATGCCTTCTGTGGAAGAGTTCGCCTAGCACGGTTCCTCTTCTCTCCCTTTTTTTTTCTTTTCCTTTTTTCTTATACTTGTTAAATAAAACTTCTCGCTAAATATATTTCCACGCAGCAAGTGCCCATGGGAAAGGAGTTCTCACACTGGCAGCAGTTCTGGAATGTTCCCCCGCTGGGAAAAGTGGGTCAACCAATGTTCCACGTCCGAGAGAGAGAGAGAGAGAGAGAGAGAGAGAGAGAGAGAGAGAGATTGAGAAAGAGATGAGAATAGATGAGAAAAAGAAAGAGATTTCTCTTTTATTAAAGACTTTTGTCTAGGATAAATAAAACCGATATTTTGGAGAATCAAGAAGCCAATGTCACGTCTACATTCGATACAATTCGGAAAGCAACACAACTAAAGTGCTCAGCATGATGCTTGGACCCAAGTCAAAACATCTTCAAATTTCCCTCCTGATGTGTGAAATGTTGGTAGGCATAAAATGAAGCAAAGGCACAATGTTGGAGAAAAGATGGCAGCTGGATTATGAACATCTGTACACGGGCTAGCTCCCGGAGATAACAACACAGCCAACAATTAAGCTGCATCATAAAGAAGGAAATGCTCATACTCAAGGAGCTCACAGTTCTTCTCTACACTGCCAATATGTGAGAGGGGGGGAATCCAGTAAGTCCTTTGGGTTCATTCTGGGAATGAGCTTTTTCGAAATTTGAGCACTTTTGCCAGAATTTTAAGCACCGTGTGCTTAATTTATGCCAGGCTCAATCTAGAACAGGAGACGCTCCCACTGAGGTGTACAACCCGACTGCTGAGGACCTTCTAGACTTAGGCAATCTCCTGGCCTACCTAAGAGAGCCTTTAGCCATACCATCTGCACACAGAGCAGTCAGCAAATACACACACACACACACACACACACACACACAAACACACACACACACACACACACACACACAGAGACAACTACTCATCCTTCAGATCAGCAATCTCTGCGTAGCCGAGATTAAAAGATATCAAAAGCGATTAAAAGATATCAAAATATCATTGTCTCATATCATCCAACTCTCTGGAAAAAAAAAAAAATTATGTTCATACACCATTCTCTACGAGGTGGCATCAAAATGTTGGTGTTAACTGGTGATATTAGAACAAGGAGCATACGTTTGACACACGGCGATGCTGCGACGAGTCGAAAACAGAAGAACGTCATTGGAAGGCGACGAGAGATCAGGAAGACTTCCAACGAGCTCAACCGCTGAACAAGTGGAAACGCAACGTGCACATGATGATCATCAGAGAACAAGATCTCACTTCCGATAGGTATGACACCGCGGAGAATTCATCGCAGGAGGTGCTTGACGCCGTTCGAAAAGAAGACTTCCAGGACACATTCCAGAAGTGTGGGCACTGTATTACTGTGCAGGAGGACTATTTTGAAGGTTCCAGCAGAAGCGTGATGAATGGAAATAGGAACTTTAGGTTTCTTATATTGTGTGAACGATATCTTTGTCATACTCATACAAAAAGGTGGATGAAGCACATGTGACAAGTAATAAAAAATCGAATGATACGAAACTCTGAGAGGAGTCTTTAGAAATGGCGTACGGGCAAGAATGTCATTCGACGTGACCCTCGGTAGACTCTGCGAGGAGTCTGTGAAACGGAGCCCTGGGGGATTCTGGGAAATGGAGTCCATCGAGACTCGGGGCAGACAAGATCTCTCAGTGTGTGAGAGTGTGTGTGTGTCTTCCTGTGTGTGTGTGAAGGGGAGGATGGCACGATTTCGTAACGCCACAGTAGCGCTGGTGTCATAGTGCTAGTACAGATGGTTGCTTTAGGCAAGAGATAGAGAAAAAGGGAGAGAGTGAGAAATAGAGAGAGAGAGAGAGAGAGAGAGAGTTGGCAGTAGCTCTAATTTGACATGACACTTTCTTTGAATCTCACTCGAAGTGACAGGGAAAAGCGCAGCATTTACACACACATTGTACAATACTGTAATGGGAAAACTCCTGCTGTACAAGACTCAGTCACTACTCATAGTTCATTCCAAATTTATGCGCTATCGACCCTGATATCACTCACACACACACACACACACACACACACACACACACACACACACACACATACCAACATGGTGTAGAATTCACTCTTTCAGATGTAGGGATTTATTTATTTTTTTTTATCCTGAAGCAATTTGTGGCCATTTTGCAGTTTGGTGGCATCAAGTGAATGTTATGCAGATGCAGAAAAAATGAAGGAGATCAGATTGAATAACCAGATTATTCGGCTAAATTCCAAGTGTTTGTTTAATTTACTGAAATGTGATAAATGCCTTAATCTCATATAACTGATATAACAATAACGTGGAAAATTGCATGAAATTTGATCATGGTAATATAATCGTAAATTAAGTATGATCTGTGTGTGTGTGTGTGTGTGTGTGTGTGTGTGTGTGGTCATATATAAAAGAAATGTTCCAGAAGTTTAAAATCCAATGGCCCACTGTAAATGTGGGAGAATATTCTAGAAACGGCACGACCTGCCACCCAGCATTTGGAGTACTAAGTGTTTATGGGTGCTTAATAAGCCACTGAGGCTCTGATCTCAGCCCGTCTTGTCCTCGCAAATACGAGTCGGTCGGGAAGATTTGCGAGCGCAGACGCTTGAACAAATCTGGGAGTAATATATTGCGTTAAAAAATACTTGGGTGTCCTGAATAAAGGAACATGTTGAGAAGATCAATCTCGCAACAGACAGCGGGGCAGCTGGGACGGATTTGTCGACACGGCCTGGAATTTTCATCGAAATCATCTGGACGCTCGGTAGTAAAAAGCACAACACCGCCGATGTCACGCGTCTTTTTTTTTTTTTTTTTTTTTTTTTTACCATACAGTAGCTGATTTCAGGCGGCCATTTTTGACACACTGGAACGAATGCAGGAAGTGAATACGCGTTTAAATTTGATCCATCTAATCCTAAATTACAGCATGGCAATCACTGGAACAAAACCACTACTGTCAGGGGAAAAAAGAATACAAAAATAAAAACGAGCAAATGTAAAAATCAGATGGGGGGAAGAAAAGAAAAGGAAAGAAAAGCTTTGGGGAAGCAATGAGGCATTTTGTGACACGGGACATTTAACGTTTTAATAAAGCGCTTTTTCACCCCCCAGAAAAAAATTTAGAGAAAAAAAAATTGTTTGTTGGAGAAGAAAATAGGAAGCAGCTTAAGGGTTTTGGAAAACAATTAATTAATGAATAAAAAAAAGAATAAACTAAAAAAAAAGAGTTACATAGAAATCAAATCTCTTACTGCGTACACAGAGGAGAACGTATGATTTATGCAAATGATGCGATGGAAATTTTGGGTGTGGATGCAAATCGGTGGACTGCAAAAGCTCGAGATTTTTCTTTAGTATGTGTGTGAGAGAGAGAGAGAGAGAGAGAGAGAGAGAGAGAGAGAGAGAGAGAAAGAGAATAATGTTTTGATTAGCAATAGAAGCACAGAGACTAGCTGACTAGCAGTGAGTTGCTAGCAAGAGCCTAGACCTAGCTGTTCTTCATCTCTTTTTTCTTCCATCTCCCATAAGTACTCCGTATCCTTTAACATATTAGAAGACTCGTCTTTATTTTTAGCTAATCGGATCTTGTTTTGAACCCTCCGTAAACCCGCCTGCCGGGCCGCTGAAAGTAATATCCTGTCGCAGAGAACAGAAGTCACGCAGAACGATACGTTTTATAGTGGTTTTAGATCATCGGTGTCTGTCTGAGAATATGGGAAGGTCCCTCTAGGCGATGCCATCTGCTCGCCGCACGCCTCCACAGGAACACACACCAGCTTTGGAACACACACACACACACACACACACATACTGGACTCTGAACGCACCTCAGTGGGAACACACACCACTTTGAAAGAACCCATTCCACCGCTTGTCTTTTATTCAGAAAAAATGAGCTGTGGAGTCTTTGAGGGGATCAGGATGAGTTTTATTAAGGCGTGTTTTATAAAACAGTAATGTGGCCCATAAGGCAAAAATACTATTATATGTAAGAATTCTGTATTATAAAAAGGACCATAGTTATTTTAGCATTAACACCATATCAAAAATTCACAATCGCTGAAATTGGTGTTATTGTACGGAGGAAATAAAAAACATCCTGACCCTGAATAAAGAATACAGGATAAAGCAGTTGCCGAAGACTAAGCAAAGGAAAAAAAAACAATGATTTCTAAAAGGATTATTACTGTTATGGCATCGATCGTGTAGACAAAGACGTTCGTTTTTTGCTTATTTTGCACACAGCAGCACAAAATAATAGTCTAAAAAAAGAAACTATAAAAGAAATGTATAAATAAATGTAAAAAAATAAAAAAATGTTACAAATAAAATGTAAATCAAATTTAATGTAAAACAATTTAACAAAAAAAAAAAAAACAACAAAAAAAGTAAAAAATAAAAAATAAAATAAAGTGTAGGCCCTGATCTTGATCGCACATCAATTTCCTTTCCTTTTTTTTTTTTTTTTTTTTGATGCATCATTGTACACTCTCGCTCGGGGAACCGAAAAATGAGGTCCGTATAGTGTATGTCAGTTTGCACCATGTGCTTTGTCAATTCAGACAACAACTACTAAAATCTAAACTTTTTACAAACAAAATTCAGGTTCGACTTTCTATTTCTATCGTTATATCAGATCTCAGATCTACTACACTATAGACATACAGTAGAATCAGAATAAAAACATAACTTGTGATCAAATGTTAAGTACAAGAAAAAGAAGAGACATATCCCCCAGGGTATCCTCTCTCGCTCTCTCTCTGTCTCTCTCTCTCTCTCCCTCTCTCTGAGCAGATGTGTGCACCCTAACTCATCCCGGTCTAAATGAACAGCCATGTTTCATTTCCTTTTCCCCTGAAGGAAGCACACTAACCTGTGTCTGATATCCCTCAAACTCAAACTGTCAAATCACACTCTAGGGCCTTTTGTGTGTGTGTGTGTGTGTGTGTGTGTGTGTGTGTGTGTGTGTGTGTGTGTGTGTGTGTGAGAGAGAGAGAGAGAGAGAGAGAGAGAGAGAGAGAGAGAAAGAGAGAGAGAGATTCAAAGGACGTTAATCATATCCTGACCTATTTGAAAAAGCCATGTTAAAGTGTTAACCCTGTATCTATAGCTCATTTTAAACCCTGGCGGAGCTGGAAATAATGCTGATGCAACGCGATATGCCGTTAGCAATGCAGCTAAAGCTAGCATCGTGTCTGAAATTCCTCATATGATGCGTTATGCGTTATACAACACGCCTTGATGTCGTGTTAGAAACGAGCTCGGGATTTTACAGCGTGGCCGCGCGCCGCTTGGGTTCAGGATTACGCCAGCTATGTCCTGACATCGCGTTACTCGACCTGGTTAAATATGCAGCCTTCACAACTGGGAGCACTGCACTGTAAAGGAAAAAAGACAACAAAGAAACAAACAAACCAAGCATACAAATATATGGTGGGCAGAAATTCACAGACCCTGCTTAATGCTTCCTATAAATACACCCACACGTACCCCCCCGGGACACCCGAGACATTCTCTCTCCCGCTCAGTACCTAAACATAAACAGGGCAGGGTGGGACGGTCTGATGCAAGAGCATGAAAACGCCACGCGAAACCCCCTCTCTCTCTTACTCCTAAAATATACATGAAAAGCAGTGTTGCTGCTCCGTCACGCATCGCTCGGCCTCCTCCGAGCAGTCCTCACCTGTCTTCATAAAACACAGCGTGTGTGAGGTGTGTGTGATGAGGAAGATGAGGTTAATGACAATGATGATGGTGATGAGGATGAGATGTGACACTATGATGGAAAGCTCTTGATTTTTGTCATAATCTGGGCCATCGTTATCACAACGTCAGTTTAAAGCAGTTACGGTCACATAAATCAAGTTTGAGGATCAAGGCGAGACTGAGAGAGAGAGAGAGAGAGAGAGAGAGAGAGAGAGAGAGAGAGAGAGACGGAGGAATATGAGATTAGAGGATAACCACTGAGCCCTCCGCGGCATGGCCTGGGCTGTATCTCATTTTTTTATGAGCGAAATGAAGTACTGGACTTGTAGCGCTGATTTTCTTTCTCTTCCTCCCTCTCCCTCTCCCCCTCTTTCTTCCCTTCCCATCCTCTGCTGCTCGCTCGATCCAGCCCTAGTGCCTCAGCATCCTGTAATCTGCTTAGTGTTGCTAAGCTCACCATCAGAAGATGCATCAGAAGATGAGATGAAGTGTAATAACAAGGAGCGGATGCGAGCAGCCTCTTTAAACGCTCGCTATAGTCTAATAATGCTGACATTAGAAAGCCACTAAGGTTTTTTTTTTAAAAAACGTCACGTCAAAAACGTCTAAAAACGGAGGTTGGGCCCGTCAAAGGTCTTCAAAATCTTGTCGTCCTTCTGTGATGTTTTTCTGCTTTTGAAGCGGAAAAAAAACTCAGAGGACTCGTATATCAATCAGGCATAAAGATATAAGCGGTGAAGTGAACAACACTGATTATCTCTTCATCGTGGCACCTGTTAGTGAGTGAGATATACAGTATTAGTCAACAAGTGAACATTTTGTCCTCAAAGTTGACGTGTCAGAAGCAGGAAAAATGGGCGAGCGTAAGGATTTGGGGGAGTTTGACAAATTGTGACGTCTAGATGACTGGGTCAGAGCATCTCCAAAACCGCAGCTCTTGTGGGATGTTCCTGGTCTGGAGTGGCCAGAATCTATTAAAAGTGCTCCAAGGAAGAAACAGTGGTGAACCGGTGACAGGATCATGGGCGGGCGAGGCTCATTGATGCACGTGAGGAGTGAAGGCTGGTTCCGATCCGATAGAGGAGCTCCTGTAACTAAGTTCAAGTTCATGCTGTTGATGCTCGACAGGTCAGAACTGTTTTGGCTGCAAAAGGGGGGACCAAAACAATATTTAGCAGGTGGTCATAATGTTATGGCTGATCGGTGTACACACAGAGCAAAACACAGATTTACCTTTTCTAAAAATGGATGAACAACCAGAAAACAAACGAACACTAGTACAGTACAGTAAAAATGTGAATCCTGTCAATAACCCACACACAGTAAAGTGTAAATTTGTGTTGTTGAAATTCATGCAGCATTTTCAATGTATTCAATTTGAGCAAATCGTTTCCCATCGCTTGCAGACAAAAAACAAACTTAATCCTGGGAAATGATGCCTTAGTATCGAAAATATTTCATTTTCTTTACTGAGCTCACACCTGGTGAAGAAATGCTGGAAGAAACCCTGTTCGCGTGTGTCTCATCAACCGCATACCGGAGTTTATTCACGACCTGGGATGCACTTTGTGATGGCGAATTGATTTCAAATCTGGACTCAACACGGCTTTAGAGAACATAAATAACGTGAGGGGGAAAAAAAAGAAAAAAAAAATCCTCGTTTGCACAGGATGTCATTTACGCAATCCTTTATCAGACCGGGATCTTAATAAATCACGTTTTAATGAAGTTGTGTTCGGGCGCAACGTAAAGGATTTCTGCTGCGTGTCACCAGATAAGGACATCCGCACGAAGTTAAACACTGGAGCCATGAAATATGTTTGTGCTTGACATTTTAGCAAAGTTTAAACCGCTTAATAGGAATTCAAGAGAGAGTGAGAGAGGAAGAGAGGAAAAGAGAGAGAGAGAGAGATTTTTTATGTGTGTGTGTGTGTGTGTGTGTGTGTGTGTGTTTAGTCCGATAAGTTATCAGTAGCTGTGCAGGTTTGCTTTCTAAATGCTGAGAGCGTAATGTAAAACACACAAGCAACTTCGCTGCAGCTTGAGCCTGAAAAACACTCAAATTCCAGCCTTTTTTCCTGACAACCACCACTAATTACAGGGTGTCTGAAGCCAGAGTGCGAGTGTGTGTGCTTGTTGATTTGTGTGTGTGTGTGTGTGTGTGTGTGTGTGTGTGTGTGTGTGTGTGTGTGTGTGTGTGTGTAGCATTTAAAATATGTGGGGCCTGTTATGAATTATAACTAAATTGCAAACCCAAAGAAGGGCATGGAATCTGTGTGTGTGTGTGTGTGTGTGTGTGTGTGTGTGTGTGTGTGTGTGTGTGTGTGTGTGTGTGTGTGTATACACATGTCTGCACATGTGTCCTTGGGATGTATTTACTCTAGTGTTGAAGCAATAAAGGCCTCCTAGTGCTATTCCCTTTGTCAGGTCAAATGCAGGTTTGCAGCACTACCCCTATCTGTCTCTCTCTCTATTTCTCTCTCTTCAGCTCAATATCTTTCGCTAATCCTACCTCTCCGTCTCACTCTCTTTCTTTCGCTCTCTTTATATATCTCGATCTCGATTTCGAGATCTCTTTCTCTCTGCCTTCCCTCGCAGTTCTCTCGTTCCGTGTTTCGCCGTCTTGATCGAGCTAATTCTGCCATCACTCATTCCGTCTCTCTCTTTCTCTCTCTCACTCTCTCTCTACCTATCTCTCTCAGCAGGTAGCCTAATTGCTCTTGAAGAGGTTGTATTGATGAAAAACACTCCATTTCATGCCGCCCCCCCCGGGACACTGTACTTTCCCTTAACAGCAGAGGCCATAAATAAAGACTTCCTGATCACACACACACACACACACACACACACACACACACACACACACACACACACACACACACACACACAGTTTTTGAAACTCTGTCTGTTTCTCAGTCTCTCTATTTCCCATTTTCTCCGCTTCCTGTCGTTCCCTTGTCCCCGATCTGACGTCTGGCTGTGGGACTGCGCTTCACTGGCTGTCGCACTCTAATCGAAATTCCGTCACTCACTGAGATATTGGATATCATAATTTGATGAATTTGCAGCGCCGTTTCTCCCGGACTTATTTCCTTATTCAGGCAATTATACAGCTCGGTACAGCTAAATCACTCACACACACGCACGCACGCACGCACGCACGCACGCACGCACACACAAATAGGCCAGGTGGTCCTACAATTATTAGGCCAAATTTGCATTTCCTGAAGGAATGGAAATGTGAGGAATACAGCACTGTGCTTACTTTGCAGCAATAATGTCTGTAATAACTCAAATGTGTGTGTTCACACACTGTCTAGTTTATTAAGTGTTGGAATTTTGTTAGATAGACAGACAGAGAGACAGACACCCAGACAGAAAGACAGACAGACAGACAAACAGATAGAAGAAGAATAAATAATGATGACCATGATTTGGAAATGTGTGTGTGTGTGTGTGTGTGTGTGTGTGTGTGTGTGTGTGTGTGTGTGTGTGTGTGTGTGTGTGTGTGTGTGTGTAGTGTTGACACTGATAAAAGGCATGATGCTGATTAACATAAACAGTGTGAATAAAAGGACAGACAGACAGACAGACAGACAGACAGACAGACAGACAGATAAATGGATAGATAGATAGATAGATAGATAGATAGATAGATAGATAGATAGATAGATAGATAGATAGATAGATAGATAGATAAATTGATAGATAAATTGATAGATAAATTGATAGATAAATTGATAGATAGATAGATGATTCAAAAATATCCCTCAAGGGTTTTAAAACATTTGGATAATGGATGATGGATGATGTAGTATTTTTTCATTGACCTAAAACAAGCAGCCATTTAAAAGCCCCCTGTAGTCTATTGTCCAGTGGGAAAATGTCATGCCCTATATGGCCCCGCGGCCTCTGCCATGTAAATCAGCCTCTGGCTGCCGAGTGCTTTATTACCCCACTCCATCTTTCAGCAGCTATTATTGCACTAAATGTTCAGATTCACAAAACCAGTGCGCAATTCCAGAGTTTCCCTCTGTCTCTGTCTCAGGCTGACCTGAAATCACAGAGATTTCTCCTACTCTTTCATCGGACCATTAAAGACAGCTACCTCTTCCTTCGTCACTCCTTCCTTTTTGCTTTTCGCGATTGTTTCATCTCTCTTTTCTATCCATTTGAACTGCGCTCGACTCATCGTTGTTGTTTTTTTTACCCTAATCTATCATTCTCTCCATTCTCTCGTTTCAATTTAGGCCCCGTTCCTTCATTCCTGTTTCCAGCCACAAATGGCTGCAGGCGCTTGGCAGCCGTAACGCCAGCCGTAACGCGACACTGTCTGTTCCAACAGCTGAGAGAGAAAGGGTGGAATACAGAAAGACAGAGAGAGAGAGAGAGAGAGAGAGAGAGAGAGAGAGAGAGAGAGAGAGAGAATTTGGATTCCTTCAAAAACCCATCTACTTTCTTTACCATCAAATGATCTGGGGGGAAAAAAAAAGAAAAATGGAGAGGCTGAGAATTAAAACAGAGAAACCCATATTTCTGTCACTGAGAGACGAGTTCAATAACTAATGCTGCCTGACAGTAATGAGAGAGAGGGAGAGAGAAAGAGAGTGGGAGAGAGAGAGAGAGAGAGAGAGAGAGAGAGAGAGAGAGAGAGAGAGAGGATCATTTATGGAGCAGTGAAGATGTTATAATCAATACGATGTAAGCACTGGCCATGGAGATGACAATATATCACAAAAAGACAGACAACTGAGACTCTGAAAGGGAAAAGATGGAGTGAAAGAAAAAGGTGAGAGAAAGTGTTCTAGGGAGAGGAAGCGAAGAACTGGTAGAATAATACACAAGGAAAAGTAAATGAATAAGATGAGGAATTGAGAGAAGAACAGAGTGCAGGATAGGGACTGATGGAAAAAAAAATGATAGATTGGGGTTTATAAAGTGAAATAAAAGTTTTTTTTTCTTTTTTTCTCTTCCTGTGGTGTTGCTCTATTACCCTGACATTCCACTGCAGTGAGTCGCTCTGCCACAAATACCCCACTGTTTCATTAGCATTGTGTTTGTATTGTGTGTTCGTCTTTAGTGTCTTTAGCATTTCCCCCCCAATGCCGCAGTGACTCAGTCTAGGAGTGTGAGTTCGGGGTTGTGGGTTTGCAGGCGCCGCTATATGTGTGTGTGTGTGTGTGTGTGTGTGTGTGTGTGTGTGTGTGTGTGTGTGTGTGTGTGTGTGCAGTTATGGCTGGCATTTCCAAATGACGGGTTTGTAGGGTTTGGTGTTTGTTAGTCCAACTCACACTCTCACATGCTACAAGACAAAAAAGTGTGAAAGCCTGAGAAAAGCCTTGATGTTGTGAAAATCACAGAAAACACTGTACAAATCTGCAATTCTCTTGAAAATGTGCTGCCGTCTTCCATTAAAACTGACCTGAGTAGTGAAACAACACCAACATCAAACTAAAGCCCACTCTATACTCGAGCAACCAGACTAACACCCGCTGCACTGAGACACACAGTACCAACACAGACAGGAAGTACACACACTGCACTGAAACACTGCAACACACTGCACTGAAACCCGCTGCACTGACACACACTGTACTAATATAACAGTGATACACAATCTACTGAACCACTGCATCCACCCTCAATGTATTGATGCACACTGCACTGCCACACACTACACTGGTACACACTGCACCGACACACACTTTACTAACACACTATGCAGATACTGCACTGACACACAGCACTGCACTGGCACACCATGTACTGACACACTCTAATAGCACACATTACTCTAACACACTATACTGATACCGTACTGACACACTGCACTGACACACACTCTACTAATACACTGTACTGACACCGCACTGATACACACTCTACTAATACACACTATACTAATACCATACTGACACACTGCACTGAAACACATTCTACTGATACTGTACTGACACACTGCACTGACACACACTCCACTAATACACTGTACTGACACACTGCACTGACACACACTCCACTAATACACTGTACTGACACACTGCACTGACACACACTCCACTAATACACTGTATTGACACACTGCACTGACACACACTCTACTAATACACACTATACTAATACCGTACTGACACACTGCACTGACACACACTCTACTAATACACTGTACTGTCACACTGCACTGACACACTCTACTAATACACTGTATTGACACACTGCACTGACACACACTCTACTAATACACACTATACTAATACACTGACACACTGCACTGACACACACTCTACTAATACACACTATACTAATACCGTACTGACACACTGCACTGACACACACTCTACTAATACACTGTACTGTCACACTGCACTGACACACACTCTACTAATACACTGTATTGACACACTGCACTGACACACACTCTACTAATACACACTATACTAATACCGTACTGACACACTGCACTGACACACACTCTACTAATACACACTATACTAATACCGTACTGACACACTGCACTGACACACATTCTACTGAAACTGTACTGACACACTGCACTGACATGCATTAATACACAATGTACTGACACACTGTACTGGCACACACTATACTGACATACATAGGACTGAAGCACTGCACTGACACACACTACCATGATATGGTACTGAACCACTGCACTGGCACAAAACATTGACACACTGCACTGACACACAATCTTCTGACTACTATGATATGGTACTGACACACTGCACTGACACACACTCTACTAATACACTACTATGATACAGTACTGACACATTGCACTGATACACAATGCACAGACATACACAGTACACGGTACTGACAAAAGGCACTGACACTCTGTACTGACACAAAAACTATACTGAAATACTGCACTGACACACACTTTACTGACACACACACACACTGTACTGGCATACTGCACTGACACACTGTACTGACACACACTCTACTGGCATACTGCACTGGTACAAAATGCACAGACATACACACTACACAATACTGACAAAAGGCACTGGCATAGTGCACTGACACACACTGTACTGACACACACACTGTACTGGCATACTGCACTGACACACACTGTACTGACACAAGGCACTGGCATACTGCACTGACACACACTCTACTGAAAAACTCCCTGACATAGTGGACTGGCACACACTGCACACAGATTATACAGACACACAATGGACTGTCACACCGTACTAACACAACTGACTGCCTACACTAACACAAACACTAAACTAACACAAACACTGGAATCGACCCAGACTGCACAGACACAATCTGAACCAGAGAGAGAGACGAGTTCTGTCTATGTTCATGTCATCAGCAAGCGAGTGATGGATGGATGGATGGTTTCATGGTAGACTTGAGGGAGGAGGATATAATAAGACCGAGATTAATACTACTCTCCTCAGATCTTCTTTGGAAATGTGACTGATTGAGAGTATGTAAGGGTCTTTATCATCCTTTTGTATCAGCACCTCACACACACAGACACACACACACACACACACACACACACACACACACACACACGCACAGAGGGCTGCAATCCTGATTTCTGAACACACAAAAAAGGGAAATAAATCGCTCTGGGTCCTGGCGTTCCTCGTCTTCAGTGGGATTGGAAATCGAAGGCGTTTCCATGGTGTTAATTGCAGCGTGTCAAAGTGAGGCGCTGAGTGCGGACTGTTCGAACCCGTGTGCCTGTAAAAGTGCACACGGCACGCAAGCCTGAGTGACCTGGAGCCAGCAGGGTGGAAGTGCTGACAGAATGCAAACTGGAAAATGCTCTACTGTTCTACACACACACACACACACACACGTTTACAGAGCACTTAGGTCTCATTTTTAACACCTCACTGCACCAGGCAGTTATTGGCCCCGTCTCAGCAGAGAAAAACGGAGAAAGAGAGAGAGAGAGAAAGAGAGAGAGATTATGAGACAGAAAAAGATAGGTGGAGAAAAAGAACGAGTAAGAGACACACAGGGAGAGTTCTACGGTGAAGCCCCACCCCCTCAGTGTTTCCCCACACGGGGCGCCGAACACACTCGGAGAAAGAACATATGGAGTTCATCCGGCGTAAATCCCTGAACCTGCACTGTGCCCGTAAACCTCTCTCCCATCATCACTCTCTCCGTTTAACACCATGCA